>NC_133619.1:640053467-640058419 GCF_048593235.1 Sminthopsis crassicaudata | reverse complement strand
ATATCACAGACACACACATACACATCACAGACACACACACTCACACATACATATCACACTCACATACATCACAGACACACACACTCACACACACAGACACACACACAGATACACATATACATATCACACACAGACACGCTCAGACACATACATCACAGACACACACATATACATATCACACACACACACACATATACATATCACACACACACAGATACACACACAGATACATATCACAGACACACACACATATACATATCACAGACACACACACAGATACATATCACAGACACACACTCACACACATACATATCACACACACACACAGATACACACACAGATACATATCACAGACACACACTCACACACATACATATCACACACACACACAGATACACACACAGATACATATCACAGACACACACACTCTCACACACAGACACACACACTCACACGCACATACATCACAGATACTCACACATACATATCACAGACACACACATACACATCACAGACACACACACTCACACATACATATCACACTCACATACATCACAGACACACACACTCACACACACAGACACACACACAGATACACATATACATATCACACACAGACACGCTCAGACACATACATCACAGACACACACACATATACATATCACACATGCACACAGACACATCACAGACACATACACACATACATATCACACTCACATACATCACAGTCACACACACAGACACACACACAGATACACATATACATATCACACAGACACACACTCACACACATACATCACAGACACACACATATACATATCACACACATGCACACATACACATCACAGACACACACACTCACACACATATACATATCACACACTCACACACATACATCACAGACACACACACATATACATATCACACACACTCACACACATCACAGACACATACACACACATATATATCACACTCACACACACACAGACACACACATATATATCACAGACACTCACACATACATCACAGACACACATACATATCACACACACATATCACACACACATACACACACATACATATCACACTCACACACACACTCACACACATATATATCACAGACACTCACACATACATATCACACACACTCACACACATCACAGACACACACTCACACATACACATACATCACAGACACACACACATATCACACACATACACACATATCACAGACACACACACTCACACACACACATACATATCACACTCACACACAGACACACACATACACATCACAGACACACACACTCACACATACACACACATACACATCACAGACACACACACTCACACACACACACCCGGCCAGACGCAGGGCAGAGGAGGACGCGGCGGAGAGCCAAGGACCAGGACACCCCTCCCCCCCTCCTCCAGCCCCGCGCTTTCCCATAGGCCGACGGGAGAACCGCGGCAGGTCGGGGGTGGGACTGTGCTGCCCCCTTGTGGGGCTGAGAGCGACTGCAGGCTCTGCCCAGGTCCCGGACGATTCCGGGAGGCCCCGGGAGGAGGGGCGGGGAGGGGACCCAGAAGCAAAGGCGGCGAAGGGCGGCGGAGCCCCGCTCACCGGCCATGTGGCCGCCGGAAAGGAGGAGGCAGTCCGGGGTTCAGGGCACTGGGGGAGGGGGGCTCGAGGTTTAACTTTGACCCCGACGAGTCTCCCTTCCCCCGCCCTGAAGGCGGCGGGACCGGAGTTCAAATCCAGGCCAGACCCTGAGGGTGACCCGGAGACGCTACCGCCCCGAGCGCCTCGGGGCCTACCCTGGCCGCAGCCCGGGAGACCGGACCCCATTGCCCCTTTTTATCGGTGTGGGAATCACCGAGGCTTCCGGGGGTCACACTGCTTGTCTGGGGTCAGCCGGGGCGCCGCGGTTGGGCCTCCGAGCCCAGCTTTCTGTGGTGTATGGGGGAGGGGAGGTCGCACTCCGGGGAGGGCCCATGGAGGGCGGCTGGCCCCGCAGCGGACGCAGGGGCCCGGAATCCGCTGCCAGTGACTTCTCTGAAAGAGGTAATTTAAGCTGTTGGGGGCCCTGGGTGAGTTTCTGGGCCTGGCTCCCCAACCTAAATGAAGGGGGTCTGACGGACAAACCCTTCCAGCTCAGAATCCCGGGGCCCCTGGGAGCCACAGCAAGTGAGTGAGGCTGCTGGGAGCAGCACCGGCCAACCCGAGCCACGGAGGGGCCGGCCGTGGTAGCTCCGTGGGAGACGGAGCAGGATGGGAGAGGCGCAGCCGAGCTCCGGGCGCCGGCCAGCGGGGAGCAGCCCGGCCCGGCCGACGCTCCGCTTTCTCTGGCGAGAAGGATGTTCGGGGACCGAGGGGAGGGCAGCGGTGTTTGGCTGAGATCGGAAAGCCGAGGGCAGGGAGGTGCTAGCGAGGTGTTTGGGGAGCGGGTCACCGGCCCAGGGGGCTGCACGTTAGGAGCCGGAAAGGGGCCGAGGTGAGCTCGGGCTGCAGCCCGGGAAGTGTCGAGAAAAAGGGCCCTGGGGGTGATTGTGGCGGCCCTTCGCGGAGAGCCCTGGGTAGACTGGGGAATGTGAATGTCCTGGAATGTTATCGCTCTGTAAGAAACGAGCAGCAGGAGGATTTCAGAGAGGCCGGAGAGACTGACAGGAACCGAGGCCGGGGGAGATGAGCAGGACCGAGATCGCGGCGCCCGGCAACAACCAGACTACGCGGTGATCAGTTCTGAGGGCCGGCGCTCTTCTCCCGGATCCAGGCAGTTCCCATGAGCTCGTGCTGAGCGCCCAGAGCGGGCTGGGGGGCTGAGGGCGGATCAGGACGGGTGTTTTCGCCTTGGTTGTTGCTTTTGCTTGTTTTTTCCTTTCTCGGTTTTTCCCTTTTTGATCTGGTTTTCTTGTGCAGCGGTAAATCTGGAACTCTGTTTAGAAGAATCGCATTGGATTACTTGCAGTCTAGGGGAGGGATGGGAGGAGAGAAATTGGGAAGGCCAGGTTTGGCCAGGGTGAGTGTTGAAAGCTTTCTTTGCATGGACTTTGAAGTAAAAAGCTATTATTTGGGGGAAAGGGGGGGTACACCGAGAAATGTTCTTGAGACACCCATTTGACGGAGAGATAGACTGAGGGACCAGCCCACAAAGATAGACAAAGAGGGAGGCGGGGCTGCCCAGATTGAGGCTAGAGATGAAAACAGCCATCCATAGAGACGCCGAGACCGAAGATCTAGCTGGAGAACACCGGACTGAAGACGTGGGGGCTGCAGTGGGGGGCCGGGAGGAGAGGGCACGGACCCCGGAAAGGAGGCCGGCGGGAGGGGCGGGGCTGGGGCCTGCGTCGCCCGAGAGGGGAAACCTGGCTGCGGGGGCGGGGCCGCGGAGGGGTGTGGTCCGGGAGGGAAAGGCCCTGGGGGCGGGGCTAGTGTGCTGGGAGCTTCGGGGATGAGCGGCTCCGAGGGCTCGGCTAGGCTGGGGGTGGGGAGAAGGGTCCCCTCCTCCGGTGACGTCAGAGAAGCGGCTAGGTGTCAGCTGCCGGAGCTGCCCCTACTGGAGCCGAGGCTCCGGAGCGGAGCGAGAGCGGGCCCCGCAGCTGGAAGGGAGTAGCCCGGGGAACCGGACCCACGAGCTCGCGGACACGGTCACACAGCCCTCCCTGGCCCGGGCCCAGCGCCCCGGGCCGCCCATGGCCCGGCCCACCGCCCTCCCGCTGCTACTGCTGTTGTTCCTGGAGACCGGTAAGGACCCGGGCCGCGGTCCCCCGGAGACCCCGGCCCCTCGCCGCGGCCGCTCCTCCCTCCTCACGCTGGGGGCCCGGGGCGCTCTCCTCCCCTCCCCTCCCCCGCCCCGCCCGTCCGCCGCGGCTCTCGCGCTCTCCCAGACTCTCCCGGAGATCCGAGGAGCCCCCCACCCCGGCGTCCCTCCTCCCTCTCTCCTCGCTTCCCGTGATCCTCGTTCCCTCTCCTTCGGGGGATCCGGGCGGCCGCTTCCCCCCGACCAAGTCGGGTCCTTCCGACCCCACCCCCCGCAGAATCCTTGAGGACTCCTGCTCCTCCGGCGGCCGCCCCCTCCCCTCGTTCCTCCCCCTCCCCCTCCGTCGCGGAGTCCGGCTCCCTCCTCCCTTCGCGTTTCTCCGGCGTTCGAGCTCGAACTCGGCCGCCCTTTCCTCGAGCGATGTCGGAGGGGCGACCCCACGCTGGGGCCTGAGCCCCCAGCTCTCCCCCCCTTTCCTTCCCCGTCTTTTCCCCATCCTGGCGAGGAAAGGGTTAATCCGATTGGGGTCTGCTTCGCCGCGCCCCCGCCCCCCGCGCATTCCCTGGAATGTGGGGAATGTGGGCCTGGGGGAGGGGCGAGGCGGAGACCCCGGCGGGCGCCCCCTCCCCACCTCGGCGCCGGCTGGACCTTCGCGTTCCTAGAAGGCCGGGCTGTCGGACTGGAGTGCCGAAGTCCCGGGCTGGCGGGGGGAGGGGGGCACCCGGCTTCCGTCGAAGGGGGCAGCGGCCCGCGTCGCGGAGGGTTGGAAACTGCTGGGGAGCCGCGGGGGAAGCCTCGGGCGAGCCCGGGAAGGGCCGGACTGTGGCCATTCATTTCCAGCGCAACTTTCTGGGTTTCACTTTCTGGGAGAGCCGGCCCGACCGCCCCCTCCCCCACCCTCCCTCCGGGTCCAGCCCCGGGCCATTCCGAGTCCCTGCTCGGGGGCATGGGGCCCTCCTCTCCCGGCCTCCCCTCCGGCCCGCTCGGCCTTCTTTGTCCTCGAGAGAGCCTGGGGGAGAAGAGTCTGGGGCGGGCTCTCTCCTCTGCCCCTCCCCCTCCCCACTCCCGAGACCCGGGCGGAGGGGGAGGGGCCGCGGTGGCTCGGCAGGTAGAGCCGCGGCTCGGGTCCCTCCCCCCTCAGGTGACCGGCCTGGGTGGGGGAGGGCTGGCCCCACACTGAATCCCTGGGAA
>NC_133619.1:640013467-640048467 GCF_048593235.1 Sminthopsis crassicaudata | reverse complement strand
AGCGCGGCGGAGTGGGGGTGGCGGGGGAGACTAGGGACATCGGCTTCCCTTGCCTTGAGGCCCCGGCCCGACTAGTGACAGGTTTATGGGTGTCGGCTGGGTCCCCCGCCCACCCTTCCTGGCCCACGCTCTCTATCCCGGCCTGCAGGCTTGCTGCCAATGGGCAGGGCCGGAGAGCAGGATGCCTGGCTTCTGGCGGGACAAGGAAGAGAGTTAGCCTCCATCCTCCCGGCCGAAACTGCCTCCTCGCCCCTCCCAGGTCCAGGCCCTGGGCCCACGGGTTTTCCCCGAGGCTCCAAATCCAGTTGTGATCACCCTGTTTCCTGGGGGTCTCTCCACGACCGTCTCCCACATCCTGCTCCTTTCCCGGGGGTCTCTCCACGACCGTCTCCCACATCCTGCTCCTTTCCCAGGGGTCTCTCCACGACCGTCTCCCACATCCTGCTCCTTTCCCGGGGGTCTCTCCACGACCGTCTCCCACATCCTGCTCCTTTCCCGGGGGTCTCTCCACGACCGTCTCCCACATCCTGCTCCTTTCCCGGGGGTCTCTCCACGACCGTCTCCCACATCCTGCTCCTTTCCCGGGGGTCTCTCCATGACCGTCTCCCACATCCTGCTCCTTTCCCGGGGGTCTCTCCCCGACCATCTCCCACATCCTGCTCCTTTCCCGGGGGTCTCTCCCCGACCGTCTCCCACATCCTGCTCCTTTCCCGGGGGTCTCTCCCCGACCGTCTCCCACATCCTGCTCCTTTCCCGGGGGTCTCTCCACGACCGTCTCCCACATCCTGCTCCTTTCCCGGGGGTCTCTCCACGACCGTCTCCCACATCCTGCTCCTTTCCCGGGGGTCTCTCCACGACCGTCTCCCACATCCTGCTCCTTTCCCGGGGGTCTCTCCCCGACCGTCTCCCACATCCTGCTCCTTTCCCGGGGGTCTCTCCACGACCGTCTCCCACATCCTGCTCCTTTCCCGGGGGTCTCTCCCCGACCGTCTCCCACATCCTGCTCCTTTCCCGGGGGTCTCTCCACGACCGTCTCCCACATCCTGCTCCTTTCCCGGGGGTCTCTCCACGACCGTCTCCCACATCCTGCTCCTTTCCCGGGGGTCTCTCCACGACCGTCTCCCACATCCTGCTCCTTTCCCGGGGGTCTCTCCACGACCGTCTCCCACATCCTGCTCCTTTCCCGGGGGTCTCTCCCCGACCGTCTCCCACATCCTGCTCCTTTCCCGGGGGTCTCTCCACGACCGTCTCCCACATCCTGCTCCTTTCCCGGGGGTCTCTCCCCGACCGTCTCCCACATCCTGCTCCTTTCCCGGGGGTCTCTCCACGACCGTCTCCCACATCCTGCTCCTTTCCCGGGGGTCTCTCCACGACCGTCTCCCACATTGTGCTCCCTAAGTTCTGAGAGTTGGAGTCCCCTCTGGGCCCGTCACAAATGCTCTCGATGGTCCAAGTCCCCCTTCCCCTGTGTCATTCTAGTGCCTTCCCTTTGGTACATTTTTAGCTCCTGCTTCACGGTCTGTACGTGCTCCCGCCTCCCCTGTTAGATGGGAAGCTCCTTGAGGGCGGGCCGGCTTTGCCTCTTCCTGTCCCCCCCAAGGCCTGGCCCGGAGCGGCCTTCGTGATGGCTCCTGACTGCGGCCCCTCCAGTGACCCTTCCTCCTGCCCCCCCCGCCCCCCCCGCTGGCCACAGAAGGAGCGCGAAGGAAGGCCCGCCCCGGGCCTGGACCCCGCCGCCCTCAGCGAAGGCTTCCCTCCTCTTCCCCAGGAGCCCAGAACATCCAGGTGCGGGTGCCAGCCGAGGTGCGGGGCCTCCTGGGGAGCGATGAGAAGCTCCCCTGCCACCTGCTGTCGGAGAAGGCCGAGATCCGGGTGTCGCAGATAATGTGGCTCCGCCTGGACAGGTACGGGAACAACCAGAGCGTGGCCGCCTTCCACCCCACCTACGGGGCCAACTTCCCCAACGCGGGGCCCTACGACCAGCACATGTCCTTCCTCATGGGGAACTCCCGCAAGTCCGAGGCGGAGCTGCGCGACGCCACGCTGCTGCTGAAGGGGCTGCGGGCCGAGGACGAAGCCAACTACACCTGCGAGTTCGTCACCTTCCCCTGGGGGAGCAGCAAGGGCGTCACGTGGCTCAGAGTGCTGGGTGAGCGGCGGGGGGGGAGGGATGGCATGGGGGGGTTCTGGGGAGGGGGCCCAGCCCTGATTTTATGTCCTGAGGCCCTTCTGCTTCTATGTTGGAAGAGTCTGTGTTTCTAGCTGCTGTTCTAGGCCAGGGATTTTCCTTTTTTTCCTGAGGCAGCCGGGGCAGCTTGCCCGGGGTCTCCCCCTGGGAGATGTTGGGAGTCTGAGCCCGCTCGGAGCTCGGCCCTCAGTCTGGGAGTCCCTCCCGCACAGCTCTTTACGGAAAGTGTCTTTGTTGCAAAACAGGATAAATCGGGCCGCAGTCACTTACGGCCCGACCTCAGAGCCTGGCAGGGCTTAGTGTGCAAGGATGCCACGGAAGGAGGGGCGCCCGTAGGACCCGTCAGGTTTGGGGCGCCCCTGTCTCTCACACGGGTTCTCGGGGTGGCTCTGGTTCCGTGCGCGGCCCTTGGAGCGCTGCCGGGCCCGGCACAGTCAAAGCCTGGTCGCCGGATCCTGCGTCAGCATCGGGCTCCGGCGGGGGCTCAGAGCCTTAGTCCGACCTCCTCCTCCCTTTCTCCTCCAGCCGAGCCCCAGAACCACGCAGAGTCCCAAGAGGTGACGCTGGTGCCCGAGCCGAAGCCCATGGCCCGATGCGTCTCCACCGGGGGGCGCCCCCCTGCCCGCATCTCCTGGTTCTCCCCCCTGCCCGGACAAGGCACCGAGACGAGGACGGCCGGGCCCGTCCCCGGCACCTTCACGGTCACCAGCCGATTCACCCTGGTGCCGACCCCTGAGGCAGACGGGGCGAAGGTCACCTGTAAGGTGGAGCACGAGACCTTCCCGGAGCCCGTCCTGATCCCCCTCACCCTCTCCGTGAAATGTGAGTGCCCGACCAGGCCCCTCTGCTCAGCCCTGCTTGGCAGCTCCTTCCCCTGCTCTTCCTGCCTGAGCCTTGGGCACCGGGTATTTCAGGGGTCCTGAGGGGCCAGAGGAGATGCCTCCCAGGCCCCTCCCCCAGCAGGGGGCTGACACTGAGCCGAGACCCTTCTTTTCTCCCCGCGGTCTCCCCCAGACCCCCCCCAGGTCTCCATCTCCGGCTATGACGACAACTGGTTTGTTGGTCGAGTGGAGGCCGCCCTGAACTGTGACGCTCAGAGCAACCCTGAGCCCACCAGCTACGAGTGGAGCACGTGAGTCCTGGCGGGGGGCGGGCTGGGGGGCGCCTCAGCAGAGGGCCCAGTCCGGGGCCAGGCGGGACTCTCAGCACCCAGCCTCTGCCGGCAGATCTACGGGTGGGCCCGGGCCCAGGCGGGACTCTCAGCACCCAGCCTCTGCTGGAGATCCACGGAGGGCCCGGGCCCAGGCGGGACTCTCAGCACCCAGCCTCTGCTGGAGATCCACGGAGGGCCCGGGCCCAGGCGGGACTCTCAGCACCCCAGCCTCTGCTGGAGATCCACGGAGGGCCCGGGCCCAGGCGGGACTCTTAGCACCCCAGCCTCTGCCGGCAGATACACGGGGGGCCCGGGCCCAGGTGGGACTCTCAGCACCCAGCTCTGCTGGAGATCCACGGAGGGCCCGGGCCCAGGCGGGACTCTCAGCACCCAGCTCTGTTGGAGATCCACGGGAGGGCCCGGGCCCAGGCGGGACTCTCAGCACCCCAGCCTCTGCCGGCAGATCTACGGGTGGGCCCGGGCCCAGGCGGGACTCTCAGCACCCAGCCTCTGCCGGCAGATCTACGGGTGGGCCCGGGCCCAGGCGGGACTCTCAGCACCCAGCCTCTGCTGGAGATCCACGAGCGGGCCCGGGCACAGGTGGGACTCTCAGCACCCAGCCTCTGCTGGAGATCCACGGAGGGCCCGGGCCCAGGCGGGACTCTCAGCACCCCAGCCTCTGCCGGCAGATCCACGGGGGGCCCGGGCCCAGGTGGGACTCTCAGCACCCAGCTCTGCTGGAGATCCACGGAGGGCCCGGGCCCAGGTGGGACTCTCAGCACCCCAGCCTCTGCCGGCAGATCCACGGGCGGGCCCGGGCCCAGGCGGGACTCTCAGCACCCCAGCCTCTGCCGGCAGATCCACGGAGGGCCCGGGCCCAGGCGGGACTCTCAGCACCCCAGCCTCTGCTGGAGATCCACGGGCGGGCCCGGGCCCAGGTGGGACTCTCAGCACCCAGCCTCTGCCGGCAGATCTACGGGTGGGCCCGGGCCCAGGCGGGACTCTCAGCACCCAGCCTCTGCCGGCAGATCACAGAGAGAGAAAGAGAGACAGAGAGAGAGAGGGGGATTATCTCCATTTGCTTCCTCCGATATTTTTATTCTGGGGGATACGGTCAGGTTCGATCCAACTTCTGACGACTTTATCGGGGTTTCTGAGGGCAGGGAGGGTCCCAAGCTCTAACCCAAGGCCTGACTCCTTTCCCACCAGACACTAGTTCCACAGTAAACACACACACTAAAAGCAAAGAATCCCATTTATCCAAATCACAGCAAAACCGGTCAGCGACTGCCGTTCAGCAGGAAAGCGGACGCCGGACAACACAAGGGAGAGCGCCGTCCCCGGGAGCAGGACCGCTCGGCTCGGAGAGTGTGTCCTTTCTGTCTCCAGTCTGACAGAAGGGGATGGGAAGTGACGGAGGCGCTCTCGTGGCCCCAGAGACTCCTGTCAGCCATCTGAGGGGCGGGGGACTGGAGAAGAGCCGGACTAAGGGATCCCGGAGAGACTGGAGAAAGGGTCTCCCGCCCTCCTGGAGATCGGGCAGTCATCACTATCAGGGACCTGGGGGCAAGGGTCACACACAGTATCACAAAGGAGAAGAATTATAATGAGATGAAGTTATAAAAATATTTTTAAAGCCCGAGTTCAGAGACTCCAGGTCCTGTTCTGGTTTTTTTTTTTTTTTTTTTTTTGTTGTTTTGCTTTGCTTTGCTTTGTTTGTTTTTAACCCTAACCACACACAGAGAGCTGCTCTGGAAACGCTTCCCCCATCAGGAAGCAGCCATTTTTCTGCTGAGTTTCAGTCAGTGTCATCCTTTTCGTTCCTATGAGTAGTTACCAAGGTTAGAGACTTCTGGTCCTTTCTTTTTTCTTTCTTTTTTTCTGAGGCGGTTGGGGTCAAGTGATTTGCCCAGGGTCACACAGCCGGGAAGTGCTACCCACTGCGCCCCCTAGCGGCCCCCGATTCTTTTTTAGTATCGGTGATATAGAGGCGCCCGGTCGTGTGTGATCCGCAATGCTGCTTCAGCTTTGTCATGGGCACTTAACAACGAGGAAATGAAGAATAGGAATTTCCAGCGCGGAGGGCCGGCCTTCTGCAGGGCTCAGACTCAGCCCCTCCCCCCGCTGGGATCCCGGACGGGCTCTTGGGGGAAAGGCGGGGATGGGAGAAGCAGTCGCTACCATTCTCTCCATTTTGCGGGTGAAGCCGACCGCGGGAGACATCAGCCCCTCGGCATCTCAGGCAGGATTTGAATTCGACACCCAGCCCTCTGTCCGCGCCGCCGCCGCCCCGAAGCTTAGTCCGGTTTTGAGAATGACACTTGATAGGACTGCATGTTTCATCTGCATTTTTTTTTTTTTTTGGCCAGAGAGAAAACGAGAGGAGCGGATAGAGCGTCACCCTAACCCGCACCTGAGAAATCCGGGCTTCTTTGAACCTGCCCCCAAGAACGCGCCCCACGTCGGTGACATCTGACTAAAAATTAAAGCCAGGCTTTCTGGGCGGCAGAAAAGAAACGGCTCGCTTAGAGCGCCACCTCGTGGCGCGCAGTTGTGGTGCTCAGTTATTACGCGAGCATTTATCCAGGTGGAGAGGATCCAGTTCCGGACCTGGAGTCCCGAAGCCTCCCCTTCCGGAGTTCAAATCCGGCCCCAGACGCTTCCTCGCAGCGTGACCCTGGGCAAGTCACTCCACCCCTTTTGCCTCAGTTTCCTCATCTGTAAAATGAACTGGGGAAGGAAGTGGCCAAACCCTCCGGTCCGTTTGTCGAGAAAACTCCGAGTGTCACAAAGGATCAGGCGGGACTGAAGATGACGGAGGACATCCCAGGAAGAGCTGGAGGGGATGAACAACGGACTTAGTCACGTGCTTATAGTGGGTTGTGCACCGGAGGAGAAATTAAATAGCGCCTGCGCACAAGGGCTCACCTTCTGTCAGGGAAGGGCTCATTCAAGTGTGTTTTGGGTTTTTTGCTGGATTTTGACCCAGGTTTTAGGCGATGCTAACCTGTGGTCATGGCTGTTTGCCTGTTGTTCCACCATTAGTCTGTAGGCTCTCTGAGAGCAGGGACCGTCTTTTTTTTTTTTTTTTAACCTTTATTTGTATCCGAGCATTTGGCCCAGTGCCTGGCCCATAGGCGCTTAATAAATGTTTATTGACTAACAGCTAAATACCAAGATCCCCAAAGGGAATGTCACAGTAATAATGCTGTGTCGGGGCAGCTAGGTGGCGCAGTGGATAGAGCACCAGCCCTGAATTCAGGAGGACACGAGTTCAAATCTGATCTCAGACACTTAAACACTTCCTGGCTGTGTGACCCTGGGCAAGTCACTTAACCCCAGCCTTAGGGAAAAAAAGAAAAAAAAAAAAGCTCTGTGCCCCAGCATGGATCCTATGTACAATCAAAACCAACCCCCCCCCCCCCCCCACGAAACCAAAAGACTGGGCTTTGTCTGCCATCTAGTGGTCAGCAGGGAGAGTAAATGTCAACGTTCAGAAAAGGGAAAAGTCCAGCACAGCAATGTTGGAGTGACTCGGTGAAATTGAATAACGATGATAATCATCAATAATATTTACTATCTTTCAAGTTCTTCAAAGTCCTTTAGAGCTATTATGTCATTTTGTCCCTACAACCACTCCGCCTCCTTATATTGGAAAAATCGACATAAACAGATAATTAAAACAGATAATTAAAGTTGTTGACTCATGTCCAACTCTTTGAGACCCCATCTTTGACAAAGATAGGCTCATTGCACAGGGCAGGACTTCTTAAACTTTTTCCCCTCTGGACCCTTTTTTGCCTGAGAAATTTTTACATGACCCCAGGTACATAGATATATAAAATAGATATGTAGATGGAACATTTACTGATAATAAATCATAATTAGTGATAATAAATAAAAAATAATGCCACATTCAGTAACCTTATGAGGTGACAGCCCATAGTTTAAGAAGCCTTGGCATAGGGAATGGAAACATTCCCAAGTGAAAATGTTATACTTTTTGATCTAATTTTTCTTGTGCAGCAAGATAATTGTATATATATTTACATATATTGGATTTAATTTTTTTTTTTTTTTTTTTTTTACCATTTTTACTATATATTGAATTACATGCCATCTAGGGGAAGGGGTGGAAGGAAAGGGGGGAAATTGGAGCACAAGGTTTTTCAAGAGTGAATGTTTAAAAATTATTCTTGCATATATTTTTAAAAACTTCAACAAAAATAATTAAATTTGAGTTAGTTCTCCTTCTATTTTAAAAGTGAGGCCTTTATCAGAAACACTGGCTAGTTTTCTGTTCCTCTTCTAATCTTGGCTGCATTGGTTTTGTTTGTGCAAAAGCTTTTTAATTTAATGTAATCAAAATTATCTTATTTTGTACTTCATAATGTCTTTTATTTCTTCTTTGGCCATAAATTCCTCTCCTCTCCAAAGATCTGACAGGTAAACTATCCCTTGTTGTCCTAATTTGCTTATGGTATCACCCTTTATACCTAAATCATGTACTGATTGCTACCTTATCCTGGTATGGGTGGTTTTGATGGTTAGTTTCTGACACACTATTTTCCAGTGTTCCCAGAAAATTTTATCAAATAGTGAATCCTTTTCTCAGAAAATGGAGTCTTTAGATTGATCAAACAGTAGAGTACAGTCATTGATTATTGTATCTCATGTACTAACCTATTCCACTGAACCACCATTCTATTTCTTAGACAGTACCCAATGTGATGACTTCTGCTTTATAATAAAATTTTAGGTTAAATCTGACTTTTTTTTGTATGAAGAGTGTTTTGAAATCATGTTCCTATAGTTCCTGGGTTTGCCTTGGCAGGTAAATCCCCCAAGAATTTTACTGCCTCCATTCTCACTGGGCAAATCCCTTCCCCTTGTGTGCCTTCTCATCATTGTATGTTTTCTCATCTATCAAAAACAAACAAACAAAAAAACAAACCAAAAACAAAAACTAGAGAAGGAAAGGGCAAAGCATTCTAGTATCTTTGCCAAGAAAACCTTAAATGGGGTCAAGAAGGGTTAGACAGGAGTGAAATGACTGAACAAGTCATTTCAAGAACAAGTTTTAAGTGTGAAATGGTGGCAGATCCTTTATCCCATAGCAAGGGGAGGCATGGGATAGGACCATCACCTTCCTAATTGATAGTTTCATCACCTCCCTGACTGATAGGATTATCACCTCCATGATTGGTAGGACCATCACTTCCCTGACCATTCTTTCCCAGTCAGTGAGGTCAGTTTTTCTGGGAAAGGTAACAAACTAGGATTTGATTGGCTGGAAGTTTGAGTCTCAAGCTGTGTTTTCCAATTTCCTGGTAGCCTCTGGTCCTAGTGACATGGCTTCCTAGTCACCCAGGAGCATAAAACCTGTGGGGAGATGGTCTTTTAAATTTGGCAGACCATTTGTGCCATCACCTTCCACTGGTCAGTAGGACTAGCCCTCATTTTTCAAAAAGAGATGAGGGTCAGGCATGTCTGGTCAAGATAAGTTCTAGAGTGCTCTTCTTGCATATAATGACCTAAGAGGGCTTTCATTCATTCCAGCTCTGGACCTGAGCTGCATAAAGTTGTCATCCTCCGTCTGTCTTTCAGATTCTTCAGGGACCAGTGGCAAGACAGAAATCAGGGTGGTTGGCAATGGCCGGGGATACAGTGTCTAGCCAAGCTCTCTGTGCTGGCTTCAGTCACCTTCATGGCTACTAGTATAATTGTTCTCATCTGCCCCTTCCTTCTGGAGAAATCTTCCAAGCTTGGGGTAGACATACCCCTCACTCTCCATAGGGTTTGTGGTCCATGGTTGCCCTCTACCTGGTTTAGTTCGTTTGCTCAGAGGATTTACCAGGGTATGGCTGGGGTGAATGTTATAGCTTCTTGGAGTCAAAGGTGACCAGGTGGACGCCAGAGGTGAATGAGCAGCCCTGGAAAGGGCTCAGCAGTCCTTGCACTAAAGATGCTAATCTGGAGAAAAGATGGTGGCCATCGAAGTCTTGTGAAATTCTCTGCTGAGAGGCAGGATGATGTAGTGGAAGGAATACTGTGTCTGCAGTCTGAGAATCTGACTCAAGTTCTGCCCCATGCTGCCTGTTTGCCCTTGGACATATAAGTTAGAAGTCATCTGCTGCACCAGAGTTCTAAAGTACCTTGTGGGTCAGAATCCTCAAAAGCCCTCCCCAGCCAGCTTCCCAAGGACAGCCAGCCAGTAGACACAATCAGCTCAAAGCAATGGCATTTACCAAAATGTGATAAGAATGGTAACAACCTTTTCCTGCTTCCACTTGGTTTAAAGATTTTTCCTGGTTGGGTGTCTCAACTGGGATCCCAGGGCCTGCTCCTCTCTGAATTTGTAGTTTCATGGAGTCACTTTTCCCTACTGGAGGTCTCTCTCGTAGTTATGGATTAAAAGAAAACAATTAAGATATAAACCAGGATGCCAGATCAGGAAATCTGATTTCTAATTGGAGGAAAGATTAGGGATTTTCCAAATTGGGAAGTGGGGGAAGGACCATAGCTACCATTCCTTGAATTCAGAAAAGAGTTGTCCTATTCTCTCCAAGTATCCCCCGGTATCATTGGAACAAGGAAATAGTCACTGATTAACTAGTATGGGACCAATTTTCAGATAAGGATTTTGATTAAGGGTTTCTAAGCAGCAGGTAGGGGGATCAAGCTTCAGCCACAGAGAGTTAGGTTCAAACAGTGCAATAAAAATTTCTGCCAATTCCCACAATTGTGATAAAGTTTTATCACAGGACAGAAATTGGAACTAGCTCCAGAATGGACTCCCAAGATGAAGTTTGGTTCATACAGTCCTCACAATTCCCTCAAGTGCAGAGGTAATAACGTTATACCCAACCAAATCATTATATCTTTATATCTTCATTGAATATCTTTTCTATATTATGGCTGAAGGAACTTTCTTTTGCCAACTTTCAGATGGCTTATGTCTATCTCATTTCATTCCATACTCAAACATGAATCCATGGCCAAATCTATAGCAAGATTTTATCAGTGGGTCAGGGAAGGGGTGAAGGAGAAAATAATGATCAGAAAAAAAAAAAAAAAGTGGCTGGGTCAGGTGGGAAAAATAAGAGATGGATGGCCTGAGAGCTGTAGTGGAATCCATGGGATGGTTTTTTTTTTTTTTTAAATTTAGAATTTTTTCCCCACAGAATATATGCATGAGTAATTTTTAAAAATAATATTATCCCTTGTATTCATTTTTCCAAATTATCCCCCCCTCCCTCCACTCCTTCTCCCCCGATGACAGGCAGTCCCATACATTTTACATGTGTTACAATATAACCTAGATACAATATATGTGTGTAAATACCATTTTCTTGTTGCACATTAAGTATTAGATTCTGAAGGTATAAGTAACCTGGGTAGATAGACAGTAGTGCTAACAATTTACATTCACTTCTCAGTGTTCCTTCTCTGGGTGTAGTTGTTTCTGACCATCATTGATCAACTGGAAGTGAGTTGGATCTTCTTTATGTTGAAGATTTCCACTTCCATCAGAATACATCCTCATACAGCATCAATGTTGAAGTGTACAGTGATCTTCTGGTTCTATTCATTTCACTCAGCATCAGTTGATGTAAGTCTCTCCAAGCCTCTCTGTATTCCTCCTGCTGGTCATTTCTTATAGAGCAATAATATTCCATAACATTTGAATACTATAATTTACCCAACCATTCTCCAATTGATGGGCATCCATTCAACTTCCAGTTTCTAGCTACAACAAAGAGAGCTGCCACAAACATTTTGGCACATACAGGTCCCTTTCCGCTCTTTAGTATTTCTTTGGGATATAAGCCCAATAACAGCAATGTTGGGTCAAAGGGTATGCACAGTTTGATAACTTTTTGGGCATAGTTCCAAATTGCTCTCCAGAATGGCTGGATTCTTTCACAACTCCACCAACAATGTATCAGTGTCCCAGTTTTCCCACATCCCCTCCAACATTCATCATTATTTGTTCCTGTCATCTTAGCCAATCTGACAGGTGTGTAGTGGTATCTCAGAGTTGTCTTAATTTGCATTTTTCTGATCAGTAGTGATTTGGAACACTCTTTCATATGAGTGGATATAGTTTCAATTTCATCATCTGAGAATTGTCTGTTCATATCCTTTGACCATTTATCAATTGGAGAATGGTTTGATTTCTTATAAATTAGGGTCAGTTCTCTATATATTTTGGAAATGAGACCTTTGTCAGAACCTTTAACTTTAAAAATATTTTCCCAATTTGTTACTTCCCTTCTAATCTTGTTTGCATTAGTATTGTTTGTACAGAAACTTTTTAGTTTGATGTAATCAAAATCTTCTATTTTGTGATCAATAATGATCTCTAGTTCTCCTCTGGTCATAAATTCCTTCCTCCTCCACAGGTCTGAGAGGTAGACTATTTTCTGTTTCTCTAATCTATTTATTATCTCATTCTTTATGCCTAAATCATGGACCCATTTTGATCTTATCTTGGTATATGGTGTTAAGTCTGGATCCATATCTAATTTCTGCCATATTAATTTCCAGTTTTCCCAACAGTTTTTTCCAAATAATAAATTTTTATCCCTAATGTTGGTATCTTTGGGTTTGTCAAAGATTAGATTGCTATAGATGTACCCTTTTTTGTCCTTTGTATCTAATCTGTTCCACTGATCTACCGGTCTATTTCTTAGCCAATACCAAATGGTTTTGGTGACTGCTGCTATATAATATAGCTTTAGATCAGGTACACTTAGACCACCTTCCTCTGACTTTTTTTTCATTAGTTCCCTTGCAATTCTCGACCTTTTATTCTTCCATATGAATTTTGTTGTTGTTTTTTCTAGGTCATTAAAATAGTTTCTTGGGAGTCTTAGTGGCATAGCACTAAATAGATAGATTAGTTTGGGGAGTATTGTCATCTTTATTATATTCACTCGGCCTATCCAAGAGCACTGAATGTCTTTCCAATTATTTAAATCTGACTTTATTTTTGTGGCAAGTGTTTTGTAATTTTTCTCATATAATTCCTGACTATTCTTTGGTAGATGGATTCCCAAATACTTTATACTCTCAACATTTGTTTGGAATGGAATTTCTCTTTGTATCTCTTGCTGTTGCATTTTGTTGGTGATATATAAAAATGCTGAGGATTTATGTGGATTTATTTTGTATCCTGCCACTTTGCTAAAATTCTGAATTATTTCTAATAGCTTTTTAGCAGAGTCTTTGGGGTTCTCTAAGTATACCATCATGTCATCTGCAAAGAGTGATAGTTTGATTTCCTCATTTCCTACTCTAATTCCTTGAATCTCTTTCTCGGCTCTTATTGCCGAGGCTAGCATTTCTAGTACTATATTGAATAGTAATGGTGATAGTGGGCAACCTTGTTTCACTCCTGATCTTACTGGGAAAGGTTGCAGTTTATTTCTATTGCATATTATGCTTACTGACGGTCATAAATATATGCTCCTGATTATTCTAAGGAATAGTCCATTTATTCCTATTCTCTCAAGAGTTTTTAGTAGGAATGGATGTGAATCCATGGGATGTTAAAGGGCCTCCACAAATCCTTCTCTAACACATCCTTGAGGCACCCTGGGAGAAAGAGGCAGTAACATCCCAGGCAAAAAAGCTGTGGCTGACACCAGCAAAGCAGAGAAATTAAATAAGCATCTCCAACAAGATCACATGATGTACAATCAAGCCCCATTTCTTTATATTTAACATACCAAACAAATTTATAGGAAGAGAAATAATGTTGACAACAAAGATAAAATGTAAGAAAGATGGGGGTATTAGCCAACTAAGACACAGCCAAGTACTACACTAAGATAAGTAGAAAAGCATTTTTACACAAATAAAAAGACCTCATATAAAACTAAAGGATTTAGAGCTGGAAGGGACCTTGAAGGCCATGGAGCCCAACCATTTCATGTCCTGCCTCAGTTTCCCCGGCATTATACCTCATCAGGCAAATGATCTGGAGAAGGCAATGACAATTCCAACAAAACAAAGCCTGTTACTAGTTCTCATATTTAATATGATCCTTGTGCACTCTAAGATAATCCAATATTTCGTTTGTATGTTTCCTTATTAATTAGTACAATTCCAACAGCTGAGATTGGACTTACCCATAATCATATAGTCAGCATCCAAGGAAGGATTCAAAAGCAGGTCTTCCCTATAGCAAACCCAGAGCTCTATCTACCGGGACACATATTTTACAACATACTTCCTACCTCTCCTCTTGTGCCCAAAGATTTAGGAAGAGGATTCAAAATAACATGTAGGTAACTTACATGGCGATGCTGAATTAATAAAGGCAAGATGATGAAGTTTGCCTGAATTAATCTATAGATTCATTTAAAAAGAGCAGGGTTTTACTTGCTCTTATCATGACAGTGGTTTTTCTAACAGCCACTATGCTTTTCCCAGTTTGGTGAGCATCAACTTTGGGTCTCCCTTGTCTCCAAGGCTGATTTAGTTCTGATTTTCTTCTTCTCAGGGCAGCCTCCTTCTTCCAACCACTTAGGAAAAATCCAATTTGGAAAAAAACAACAAAAATTGTGAGCTCTGGGACAGTCATTTGTCTCTTGTTGTATCCTCAGTCCTTAGCTTCGTGCCTGTAATTTAGTAAGTGCTTAATAAATATTTATTGACCAAGTCCTGTAATTTCATCAATATGACTTGGAGGTTGGGAGGGTTGAAAAATCATATTGATCTGAGGCCCTCCTGATCAACCTGTCATTTATCATTGGGATTTTTTTCAGGTAGGTGGCTCCGTGGACCTCTGTCAGTTTCTCTGCCTCAGTTTCCCTGCATTGTTGTGCCTTGGTTTCCCTGAATTATTACAACATAATATAATAGGGCATAACACAACAATACCCAGAATAAAATTATTATAGCCATCCCTCTTCCTTACCCCATTAAGCTCTGGACACTCTCACATTTCAGTGAGGCATAAAACTCCAGGTGGTTTATCTTAAATGCCTGGATATTGTTCACTATCTCCTGCCCTAGACTCTGTCTCCTGCTCCCGACTTTCTCTTCCTTTATTTATTTATTTTTCTGAGCCTGGGGTTAAGTGACTTGCCCAGGGTCACACAGCTAGGAAGTGTTAAGTGTCTGAGACCAGATTTGAACTCAGATCCTCCTGAATTCAAGACTGGTGCTCTATCCACTGTGCCCCTGCTCCCGACTTTCTTGACCCCCATCCTGTTGGGTCTGGAATTATGACTTGTCCACTCACCCAGTGTTCTTCCCCCCTTGTCTTTGTTTCCCTGATAGCTGGAGCCCTATAAAAGTCTCTGGAATTAATCGCTTTGTGCTGGATGCTTTGAGACAAGAGTCCCGTTCAGCCGGCTTGGCTAGCCCAACTTCTCCACTAATAAAATATTAAAAACTAATCTCTGTCTTGCCTCAGTTTCTCTGGCATTATACTTCATCAGTCAAATGATCTGGAGAAGGTAATGACCATTCCAACAACACAAAGCCTGCTACTAGTTCTCATATTTAATATGATCCTTGTGAATTATAGGACAATCCAATATTTTGTTTGTGTATTTCCTTATTAATTAGTACAATTTCAACATATCTCTTAATCAACTAAGAACAGAGCTCCACCCAGCTTCATCAAATAAACTAGAGAAATTTCCTTCTCCGATAGTATTCATATCTCCTTGCTTATTAAATCCCTTAATCCTTTAAGATTAAATATTTAATTTACCACACACGAGTGTAAACAATAAAGGCACCGAGAGAAACAAAGACTGAACATGATTGATAATATTTTAACTGTGACGACAATCTCAACCCCTCATTGTCATTGTAGATGATTTCACTTCTGAGAACACAGTCCCACGACATTTATAGTAATTCATTCAGAATGATAAATTAGGGCTTTGTAGTTCTGTTTTGGTTGCAGTAATTAAATTCAGAAGATAGAGGCTAAAATAAATTAATAAAGTGGTTCCCTTCACCCTCTTCCTCTACCTAATTCAGGCTCTTGATAAACAGGAAAAATCGATTTTGCAGCTAATTTGCCTTAGAATGGCAGTCATAATTTTATCTCTTAGCATCTGTCCTTCCTTCCTTCCTAAAGAGAGAATAACATTCTTTATATCTTCCTTAATACAGTCTGGCGCAGAGGTGATGATGATATTATTTATTGTTACAGAAGTTCTGAGACATATTAATGAAAATGACCAATAGTGTACTTTTTGAGCCAAGGTATAAAAGTCAGCAAGCATTTATTAAGCATCTTCTGTGTGCCTGGCAGTGCACTAATTGTTGGGAATTGAACAAAGGTAAAACACAGTATCTGCTTTTGAGGAAATTATATTTTAATGGAGGAGGTGATAAGCAAACAATTCTAATAGCTAAAGTATATACAGAATAAATCAGAAATGACCATCAGAAGTCTCTAATATCAAGAGGGAATAGGGAAAGGCTTCTTGGAGAAGTGAGCAAAAGCTATGAAATTCTTACTATTGCTGTGTGACCCTGGGCAAGTCACTTAACCCAAGCCTGGGGGGGGGATTCTTACTATAATTTTACAATTTAGGAAGGAAGCCAGAGAGGGAGGTGAGGAGGAGAGAATCCCAGCCCCACAGTGCTGGGCACATTGTTGTTCCATCATGCCCAACTCTTCGTGACCCCATGACTATGTCACCAGAGACCGAGAGGTTTTCTTGGAAAAGATATTGGAGAGGTTTGCATTTCTTTCTCCAGTGGATTAAGGCAAACAGGTTCAGTGACTCCCCCAGGTGACACCTAATAAGAGTCAGAGGCAGGATTTGAATTCAGGTCTTCCTCACTCCAGGAGAGGTGCTCTACCCATGAGCTATGTCTATGGCCACATAGTAGGTGTTTAATACATACCCACTGACTAGCAATTTCTTAGTTTATTTTTTATGGGGTTTTTATGGTGCTCCTAAATCTGTAAAAGGTTTTTCAGCCGGGTCTTGGTTAAGGTGAGCCCCTCTCTTCTCTGGCTCCTCACAGCTGCGCCCCATCAGCTGCTCCGCAGCCAGCATCACAGGCGGCTTCAGTGCGGGGGAGGGGGGCCCTCACCTCCACTCTGCTGACACTGCGTCTGGGTCCGAGGGGAGCCCGGCAGGCTCCGGGGTCCTGCCACCGCCCCGTGGGGAGTCACATTTGTGAAGTAGGTAAGGAGAGAACATGTGTCCCAGGAGTGAGGCTCTCAGCGTGACCGAGGTCACACCTATGTAGTGGTCAAGGCCAGGTATGATAGAGGCAAAGAAGGGTCTCTTTCATGTAGTCAAACTCCCCAAACTCTAAGGAAATAAATCTGGGAGGGGAGGATGCTCAGCGTTTCTGGCCCAAACAGAATGACTGCTATGTGATGCCGGCCGAATCAATCAGGGCCGGGGCGCTTTGCTTAATGAGAGCCTCCTAGTCCAGCTGCACTTTCTGTTCCAACTACCCGGACTGTGCCACCTTAATGCTAACGAGCTGTCTCCTCCCTTTATAATTTGGAAGCATAGTCAAACAGTACTGCAGGACTGGAGAGGGGGGCCCACCGACTGCCGGGCTCTGCTCTGCCTTCCCCGGGGTCCTCCTCCACTTCTTTGCCTCCCTCTTTGAGGAGAGGGGTTATCTGGCTTTTTGCATGTTGCCCCCAGGGTTTGGACAGTTTTTAGCACAGAACAAGTACTTGGTGTTTTTATAAAATTTATTCATTCTTTCTCTATCATACATTCCCCCCCCCTCCAAAAAAAAATAAAAATTTTTAATCAGCCGAAAATTCTCTCCATGACCGCCCCCCATTTGAAGCCTTCAAGGGTGATGGAGCCTTAGCTGCTGCCCCACACCCTGCCTCTCTCTCACGGGCCCCATTACAAGCAGAGGAGCTTTTCCTTTTCCCCGCAAATCGGGCAGCTCTCTGCTGCCTCTCTTTGTCATGGATCTCCCTTAAGGATTTTCCCACGTAATCCTACCTGGATACATGTGGTCCCAGGGACCCCCCCACGCCCAGTTCTTTCCGGCCCTCCCTCCTCTGTTCCTCCCCTGCCTCTGCGGACCTGCCTGGGAACCTCCCTTGGGGTGCTCAGAGCCATCACCCCAAAGCCCCCGCTTGCTCTGGGGATGGCTCGAGGCCCCCTGCAGCGCGGGTCCGGCTTGGCTGGCCCTGACTTGACGGGGGATTGGCTGGCAGCTGCCCTCCATCACCGCAGTCAGACGTCCCGCGGAGCCCCGTCGGGAAGGGGGGCTGCAGTTATTTGGGCTGGAGGAAGCTGGCGCCGGCCACACGGAGGCCGGGGGCTCGCGGGACTGCCGCGGCCAGCCTGGCGGAGCCGGGCCCGGGGGCGCCGCCGCGGTGAGCCGCGATCAGCGGAGGTCGGGGGCGGGCCCGGCTCCTCTCCGGGAGGACCGACTGCGGGGCTTGTCTCAGTCACCCGAGCCGGCCTTATCTCTCCGCGGCGTAAGCCCCCACTGTGCCCCCTTCCTCGGCTGGGGCCGGAGCAGCCGGGCCCGGGGCTCCGCGGGGGGATGGGCAGCACTGCACTCGCTCCCTCAGGAGAGTTCCGGCTCCGCGGCGAACCCCACGGCCTCTCCGGTAACCCCGGCGCTAGCAGACCGGAAGCAGTCGCCGAGCAGCAGTGCGCATGCTCCCCGGCCCCGCCCCCGCCTTGGCCCCGGGGAAGTTGCGTCACGAGACGAAAAAAAAAAAACAAAAAAAAAAACGGTAGCCTGCGGTACCTGCGCTGGAGTGGCGTCGGCTGCGGTTCCCTCTCGGCGGGCGGATGGACGGGCCCCCCGCGGCCCTGGGCAGCGGCGACGGCGGCGCAGAGGGTAATGAGCCTTCCTACCGCTGTTTCCGGGCAGAGGAGTGTGGGGGGCGCGCCGCGCCTGCCTGTGCCTGGTGGGGGGGGCTTTCCATCCGGGTCTCCGGGAGCGGCTGCGGGGCCGCGGGCCGGCTGTGAGAGGCACCCGCTGTCCCCGGGGACTGACCGCGGGGGCCGCGGGGCTTGTGGTGTGGGTGCGTCTGGTTCTGCAGAGGCAGCTTTTGGAGGTACCCGCTGGGAGGGGCGGGGGAGGGGCCGCGGGGCAGTTGATAGGAGGTGCTTGCTGGAAGAGGGCTGGCTTGGGGGCTAAAGGAGACCCTTGATGGAGGCAGGCACCTGCTGGGAGGGGTCTGCGGGGGCAGTTGCTAGTGGAATCTCTTGTGGGGAGGGGGATGCTCCTGGGCCTGCGGAGCCCCTTGATGGAGGCACCTGCTGGGAGGGGGGTCTGGCGGAGAAGGCCGCGGGGGCTGCTGGTGCAAAGGGTCCCCCCGGGAGGGCCCGGCCCTGGGCCCTCCCTGTGCTCCAGGCTCCGCTGGTCAGGGCCGCGGGGGCGCAGAGGGGAGCCTTCCCCGGGCTGCGGGGGCTCCGCCTGGCAGGCCCCCCGGGGTCTCTGGTTTGCGGCTGCTTCCCCCGCCTGGGAGCTGTTGCCATGGCGACCGTCCTGGCTGGACCGCCTGGGCTCCTGTGTGTGACCAGGCCCGAGCGGCTCCCCACGGGGGCTCGCTGGAGGGCCGGGCAGCCTGTCTGGGGGCGGCCGCAGAGCTGCCAGAAGTGCGGGAGAGTCCGGCGGTGGGGGGGGCGGAGGGGGGATCAGACACCTGAGCGGGGATGAGTGCGGGAGGCCTGGCCCGGGGGACCGGCTCGGAAGCTCCCCCCCCCCCCCTCATGAGAACAGCGAGAGACGGTGCTCACCCGCACCTTAGCTGCTCTGCCCCCTCCCTCCCCTCCCTCCCCTCCCTCCCCTCCCTGCTGGGCCTCGGTCTTGTTCCCCAGGTGGGGTCTGGGCCCAGTGCTTCCTCCCAGGGCCTGGAGCTAGGGGCTGACCGGCCCAGCAAGGACGCATCTGGGGGAGGGGAGGCCGGTCTCCAGGCTCCCCCGGTTTATTTTTCAGGAGATAACCGGACTGAGCCCCCTGGGACTGCCCTGCTCCTTCCATGGGCCCATGCGGGGGCCACGGGCGGCACAGAAGGGTCTACTGGCTGCCCGGCGCTCGATGGCCCTTTTCCTTTTTGCACATTTTCCCTGTTGCTGCTGCAGAGCTGGGCGAGGCAGGAGCCGGACCCTGGCGGGCATCTGGGCCCAACGGGACCGCCGGGTTATTTGGGCCTCCCTGAGACACACTAGCATAGATTCTGGAAGGTTCAGAGGAGTCGCCCGAGAGCCCAGCTTTGCTTTGTTCCGCTTGTTACAATCTGGCGAGGAATTTCCCTTTTCCACTTTGTTTAAAATCCTCAGTTTTTTACCATTCTCTTTAGGTTTTCCCCACTGTGGGTTCCCTAATGAATCCCCCTCCCATTTAAAAGAGTTGCCTCTTCGGACAGAGGAAAAAGGGGGTGAAAGGGGGTGCACCACCTCGGAATGGTGCTGAGATTCGGGGCACCCTGGGCACCAGAGGAGCAGGGGAGATGCTGCTGCGGAGGGTGCTGGGTCCTCGCTGGCCTGCCGCCCGGACCCAGCACGGGATAGGCCTGTACCTGACACAGGGGTGATGGATGGGGGGAGGGGCACATCCGGAAGTTCTCCTCCTGAGCCACGGGGCCCAGAGCAGAGCCAGGCCTCCTTGGGGCACGAGCTGATGGGGCACCTGGCCGGGAGTAAGTGGTGGCGCTGGGGCTGGAGCACCGGGCCTGGCCTCGGGAGGACTCAAATCCAGCCTCAGGCTCTAGCTGAGCAAGACCCTGGGCATGTCACTTCTCCCAGTTTGCCTCAGTTTCCTTCTCTGTAAAATGAACTGGAGAAACAAATGGCAGAAAGGCAGTGTCTTCGTCAAGGAAACCTCGGATGGGTCCAGGGACGTCTCATTAGTGAAGTGCCTGGAACTATTCTGCGGCCAGTGGAGGGAGGGAAGGTACCAGAGGAGCTGCCTTGAGCCCGTGAGGCAGGAAAAGGAGCACTTCTGTCCCCCTCAGGCCCCTCTCCCCTGTGGCCCAGCTTGGCCATTAGAATTCTGCCGCACTCGTGCCCCTTTTTTTGAAAGGTGATTTTCCCGGTGCTGCCGGGCCATCTGCCAGTCACTCAGCAGACATTTATTAAGCGTGTGTTACTGTCCGGGCACTGGGAATACCTAGAAAGCAGAAACAGCCCCCCTCCCCCAGGAGCTCCTATGCCAAGGAGGTTGTAGGGGCGGGATCCCCACGGGAGCTGAGTGTTCCTGGGGGGGAAGGGGCGAGGAGGGGAGTTGGCAAGGTGGGCTGTCAGCTGAGTCTCCGGGATTCTGGACGGGAAAGGAATGGGGAGAGTGTCTGGAGCCTCGGGGTGGCCAGGGAGCACTGCCTGGAGGAGGAAGGCTGCATGCCGGAACCTCAGGGAGGATCTCGGGGCAGGCGGGGGAAGTGCTCCGGGGTCCAGGATGTGGCAAGGTCCGGTCAGGCCAGAAAGGCTTGGCGTGGGGCGGACCAGCAACCTCCTCTCCAGAGAACCTGGGAGTTTGCAGCCACGGCAGTTCCTCCACGGACTGTGTGCTGGTCATGGAGGCCCGTGGCCACGCGGTGAAGGGGCTGCTTGGGTTCTGTTCCGTGCCCCATGGCGGCAGTGCCGGAGGAGGCGTCTGTGGGCCAGCCCACTCGCCTCCATGTGAGGGAGACTCCATCTTTTGACACGCCCTGGCCGCTCAGTGCGTCTTCTCTTGGCTCCTGGGGCCTAATAGTGGGCCAAGGCCCTAGGGCGGGAGACCTTCGGCCAGTGACTCCTGACCGTAAGGCTGGCCCTGGTTGTGTGACATGTATGTGGTAGCACAGGGGCCTAGTGCACTGCTTGGGGGAGAAGGGGCCATGTTTGTTGGGTAAGGCCGTTAGTACCCACAAGGCTTTGCGGGGGCCCTCGCGGTCACAGGGGGATGGGTTGCTGAAGGAGCCGTGGCTCTTGATTCTGGCGTGATGTAATGAGGGTGATTGTGAGCAGAAGGTGACGTGGATGCTGTGAGACCTGAAAACAGACCCTCGTCCCCGGTGTCAGCTGCCTAGTAGCATTTCCTACTGGAAGGCTGGGGACGGGCTGTCTCCCCCGAATCCTCTCCTGAACTTCCCTGTCTTGGGGGGGCTCAGCATCCTCCCTCGGTATTGTGTACAACTTCTTGTTGTTGTTCACCCCATAAGCTGCTCCCCTCATTGTGTTCTTTTTATTTGCATGACCCCTTTTGTTTTTGTCCTTGTGATCCCACCTGAGGCTCCCATCACCTCTCCCCTGGGCCAGCATTCAGGCCTGTCACTCTTGACCTCACAGATTACAATAGCTCCTTATTTCCCCTGCGATGGACCGTGATCCCCCTTCACATCCTGTCCTCCACCTACCTCTGCAGTCCTGGGGACTTGGTTGTTAAAACTGTCTCTGGGTGTTCTGTGGTCAGGCCGGGCTGGCTTTCCTGCGGGGCCCCTCCTGGACTCTTCCCCTCGGCCTCCAGGGCGGCCTTTTAGGATTTCCCCAGTGTGCTCGTGTGTGGCGGCATCTCTCCGCTCACATGAGGCAGGGAGGGTTTCTTTGTTGTCCTGATAGCCGTTATCCAGCCCAGCCCCCGACACGGGACCATCCCATACCCTTTGCTCCCCTCTTTCCTTTCCCCTGCCTTCAGGCTCTTCATTTCTCTCCTGGGAAGAGCTGGTCCCGAGGAGCTTATCCTGAGGAGGAGCTGGGGAGCTGGCCCTGGAAAACTGCCCTGGGGAGCTGGCCCTGGGAGGGGCGAGGGAGCTGGACCTGAGGAGCTGGCCCTGGGGAGAAACAGGGGAACTGGTCCTGGGAGGATTGAGGGAGCCAGTCCTGAGGAGCTGGACCTGAGGAGCTGGTCCTGAAACAGGCTAGGGAGCTGGTCCTGAGGAGCTGGCCCTGGGGAACTGGCCCTGAAACAGGCTAGGGAGCTGGTCCTGAGGAGCTGGACCTGAGGAGCTAGTCCTGAAACAGGCTAGGGAGCTGGTCCTGAGGAGCTGGCCCTGGGGAACTGGCCCTGAAATAGGCTAGGGAGCTGGTCCTGAGGAGCTGGCCCTGGGGAACTGGCCCTGGCTGGTGCCCCCTTTGGCTACTAGCAGAAGGTGCCCAGGCTTTGCTCCCCTGCACCCCACTGCCATCTTTTCATGGCCTGTACCTCCAACCTTCTCGATCTTCCCCAAAGAGGGCCCGGCTGCCTCATTCTCTTTCTGTGATCACAGATTTATAGTTGCAAGGAGTCGAAGTGGTCCTTCAGTCCAATCCCTTTGTTTTGTAGATGGGGAGACTGAGGCCAAGAAGTTGAACCTATTCCCTTTCATTGCAGATATGGCCAACTCTTTCTTCCTGGCTGATTCTTTCTTGGAGTCCCCAGGCTGGCAGCCTTGGCCCTGGGCCAGTAGCCCCTGTGCTTCCCTCCTCTCACGAGGGTGCTGGGTCAGGGGCATCCTTCCAACTCCAGGCTTAGGTGCTGCCCCCCTGGGGCAAGTTCTCATCCAGCTTGTGTCTCAGAAGCTTTTCCCAGCAGATAGAGCCCAATGAAGGCCCCTCTCTCCATCTTCTTCACCTTCAGGACCAGGTGAGACCTCTCTCAGTTCATGTGGCAATATGGAGGAAGCAGATGTGCCCGCAGGCTCAGGAAGGGCTGCTTTGAGGGGCTTGATTTCCCCACACTTTCCCTAGATCTTTCTTCTGCTGCCTTTGAAGAGTTTCTGATGGGAGATGATGAAAATGAAAGGGAAGGAGAGTCGCTGACCCTTGGCAGGGGGCTCTTGTGCCCAGCCTGGGCTTCCTGGTTGCCCATAGGTGGGCAGGGTCACTTGTTCAGGAGAGCTGAAACTCATAGTCAGAGGATTTATCAAATAAGCTTTGATAAGCACCAGGGGCTGCACTAGTTTGGAAAAAGCCCTGTGAGGTGTGTGCTCCTGGGGTCACTTTGGGGTATGTGACTCTTTGCGAGGGACCCTGCTGGGGATTTCGTTCATTTGTTTTAGAAGTACGTGGATGTTTTTACTTTTCTGTGTCTGTCTTCCATCTCCTTCCACACGGGCCCCCCAGCAGGGCTAATAGATATGTCCTATTTTGGAAATCGCCAATGGTCTGAATTTAGAGAGCTTGGTTTGTTAACCATTCCCTTTTCAAGGTTCTGGTTAAGTTTTTAGAAAGGAACGTGCACTTTGTACTTAGATTTTCTGCTTGTCTTCATTTTTTCCTCTGGCAGAATCCTTGTACGTTCTGTCCTCCTTGCTTGTCCTTTTTATACCGAGTCCGTTTGTTTCCCTAACTCCAGTAGTCTCCCCAGCCTCCCACCATCAGCCGTGAGCTCCTTCTCTGCTGGCAGCGGTCACTCCAGGACAGCTGTCCCATGTGGAGCTGCTATACGGTAGAACTAGGGAAGACGTGTCTTATTCTCCGCACCCTGAGTTAAGTTCCATTTATCATCTGCCAGAAAATTCATATGGGGAAGGGAAAATGTCCTGGACAGCTCATCTGATGAATACTGTCGATACTTTGTAAACAGATATTTAAGTCATTTCTTTTGGATGCCTTTCTTCTTAGACCTGTTCCAACATGAACTGTTGCCGTTTTTGAAAGCTCACTGTTGGTTGGATTTGCATTTTTCATGTTGTTGGTGATTTTTTCCTATAGTTGTGAATACTTTGTATTTCTTCTTTTGAGAATGGTTCTTCGCAGCCTTGGACCATTTGTTGATGTTGGTCTTCGTTTTTGAAGAGGACCGTTGACATCATGGGTGATAGAAATGAGTCAGAGCTGCCCAAAGTCCTCGGCCTCACTCTTCCCGGAAGTCAAAAGTCAGGAAGGCAGGCGATGGCCGGGGATATGATGGGTGACCTTCCTGTCTTTGGTATCTGAGGGCTCCATAGCACCCACTTCAGACACCATGTTGTTGGAACAAATGGGTCTTATTCACTGAGGGAAGCCTTCACATGCTTGGGGTAGACACCCCCCCCCCCAAACTCACTGATGGTTCTGAGATCCCTCAGTTACTCTTCTTTAAAAAAAAAAAATTTCCCTCAGTTATTCTCAATCTGGTTTAGCCCATCTGCTGAGATGGTTATGGCCATCATTTTATATATGTGTGTATCATTTGTTTATATATCTTGGATGCCAAATTCTTATTAGAAAAATTTCAACCCCATTCAACCACTTCCCTTCTTCTCCTCGATCCACTAATACTAGCTTGGCAGAAGCTTTTCGGTTTCAGGTGATGAGAGTTAATCTGTTTTATCTTTTGTTATTGCCTGTGTCTCTTGTTTGGTTAAGATTACATCTCTTAGCTATAGCTGAGAGGTGTATGATTTGTTTCTCTTCTGATTTTTTTTTTTTATAATGTGATTTTTTTTTTCCTGTTGAGGTCACGATCTGTTCAGAATGTATTGTGAATTAATTTTTAATTTTTTTTTTCAAATAAAAATTTGCCGCCTTTCCTTCCTGCCTTCTCCTGTCGAGAAAGCAAATAAATAAAACCCCTATTACAAATATGTAAAGCCAAACAAATATCTGCATTGTCCATGTGTGGAAAAAGGATGTTCGATCTGCCCTCTCTGTCAGAGGGAGGGCAGTGTATTTCATCAAGAGTCCCTTGGTATTGTAGTTGGCCATTGTATTGTTGGTCATTTGTTGGTCAGAGTTTCAAGTCTTGCTATTTGAAGGAGCTTCTAAAGCCTGTCCTATACAATGCACGGAGCTGCTGAGAAGATTGGACAAGCCCTACGCAGCAACCTCTTCCCAGATGTGTGAAAGACTTGGCGAGATTTGATTTTGTGAGTCTCATCGGGGATCAGCTGGGCAGATCGGCTCTACTTACAAAAAGTTCTTTTCCTGGAAGAATTTGAGAAGCCGCAATATGAAGCTGGACTCAAGCTGAAAGCGTTTTCTTCTAGTTATAATCTGAGCCTCCGCAGTAGCATGTCATTGTTGAAGAGCAGTATAAGTGCTTCACTCTAACCTGAAGGCACAAATCCAGAAGAAAGCCATTTTTATTTTGTTTAACATTGTAAATTCATCCATTGCGAGTTTAATGAGATGTTCAAACTGATATGGAATTCTCCTCTCATTCCCTCTCCTCATTACCATTCAGAAGTGTCCCAAGGTGACATATATGGGTATCTTGAACAAGAAAAAATGTAACATGTTAAAATACTATTTTATGTTATTTTACAGCAGTAGTTACTCAACTCAAGCCCTTCCTTGAACACTCCCCTGAGTATTCTCATTCAGTAATGCAAGGGATCTCTATCTGATCAATAACCTTAATTTCTTTTGAAATTTGAAAGGAGAGGATACTGTGTATAGGTGAGTCATAGATTAATAATAATCACTTTGTGGATGGGGAAAGTAATAATTGTATTTAGTTTTTAAATAAGCTTTTATTGATATCTTTTTTTTTTTTTTTAACATACTACAGTTACCTCCAGTAAAACCTCCCATTCCCAGAAAACCATCTCATATAACAATTTTTGTAGGAAAAAAGAAGAAAAAAATCAACAAAACCTGATTGACACGTCGAAAAAGCCTGAAAATGTGTGATCACTAGTGACTCTCCCCCTCCTCAAAAGTGGGAAGTATCACTTTTTATTTTGAGCCACACTTGTTCTTTGTAATTCTTTTTTGTTTGTTTTTGCTGAGGCAATTGGGGTTCAGTGACTTGCCCAGGGTCACACAGCCAGGAAGTATTAAGTGTCTGAGGCCTGATTAGAACTCAGGTCCTCCTGACTTCAGGACTGGTGCTCTATCTACTGCACCACCTAGCTGCCCCTATGCTTTGTTATTTGTAATTTTTTAACTTTACAGTTTATATTTTTGTGGTTCTTTCCATTACATTGTTGTAGTCACAGTTTAGATTTTTTTTATTCCTCTCTATATCACTTCAGGGAGATCTTTTCCATATTTTTCTGTATTCATTATCATTTTTATTTCTTACACCATGGTAATATTTCCAGTAAATAGTAGATATAATTATGTAATATATAGAGCACTGGGAGACCTGAGTTCAAATTCTGATTCAGAATAGTTATGTGACCCCTGGGCAAGTCATCTGCATCAGCTTCTTCAGCTATAAAATGGGGATAACCATAGCCCCTTTATTGTGATATTATTGTCACTGTCAAAGGATATATCTTTGAAGCACTTAGCATAATACCTGGCATATAGACACTATATAAATATTAGCTGGTAGTACTATCATTATTATTTTTACTTTCATGTTCTACAATTTATTTGGCCAACTGCTTTGTTTCTAGTTCTATCACAAAAAGTACTGCTGGTGTTTCTACAGGGTTTGTATCCCAAAGAGATCTTAAAGGCGGGAAAGGGACCCACGTGTGCTAGAATGTTTGTGGCAGCCCTCTTTGTAGTGGTAAGGAACTAAAAACTGAGTGGATGCTCATCAACTGGAGAATGGCCTAGTAAATTGTAATATATGAATATTATGGAATATTATTGCTCTGTAAGAAATGTCCAACAAGATGATTTCAGAAAGGCCTGGAGAGACTTACGTGAACTGATGCTGAGAGAAATGAGCAGGACCAGATCATTGCGTACAAGAAGATTATACAATGATCAATTCTGATGGGCATGGTTCTCTTCAACAATGAGATATGATTCAGGTTAGTTCCAATGATTTATGATGAAGAGAGCCATCTATACCCAGAGAGAGGACTATGGAAACTGAGAATAGTTCACAACATAGCATTTTCACTTTTTGTTGTTGTTTGCTCACATTTTATTTTTCTCATTTTTTCTGATCTGATTTGTGCAGCAAAATAATTGCATAAATATATATGCATAACAATTATTAAAAAATTCTGATAAAAAACCCCAAAAGTACTGCTGTAAATATTTTTATAAATGTGGGACCTTTTTTTTTTTTTTTTTTTTTTTTTTTACACCAGTAATCTCCTTGGAAGTATAAGGCTACTGGTGAACTATCTGTATCAGAGGAGATGGATGTTTTAGTCACTTTATTTGTACAGTTTCAAATTACTTTCCAAAAGGGTTGCATTTATTCATAGCTTTCAGTCAGTAAACATTACAGGCTGAGGATACAAAGAGAGCTTTAAAAAAATTATCCCCTTCTCTCAAGGAGCTGAAGTCTAATAAGAAAGACAGCATTCAAATAACTCTGTACAATGAGCACTATATATGATAAGTTTGAGATAATCAAGAGGTGGAAGGCCTTAGACAAAGGGGAATTGTAGAGAAGGTGGGGTGTCAGCTGAGACTTGAAGGAAGCCAGAAGCAGAGTGAAGAGGCAGAGCCTTTCAGACATGGACGCACTCAATGAAGATGCCTGGGGTTTGGAAACAGAGGGGCTTTTTAGAGGAAGAGCAAGGAGCCCATTGTCACTGGCTCACGGAGTCCATGGAGAAGAGGGCAGGGTGAGACGTAGGAAGCCTGGAACGGAAGGGAGTGGGTAAGTCATAAAGAACGCTGAATGCCAAGCAGGATTTTACATTTGGAAGTCATAGGGAGCTACTGCAGTTTATTGAAAGGGGAGGTAGGGGGCAGCTAGGTGGCACAGTGGAGAGAGCACCAGCCCTGAAGTCAGGAGGACCTGAGTTCAAATCTGGTCTCAGACACTTAACACTTCCTAGCTGTGTGACCCTGGGCAAGTCACTTAACCCCAGCCTTAGGGGGAAAAAAAAAGGGAGGTAGGCAAGTCCTAGTCAGACTTGGATTTTAGTAAGATCAGTTTGATGAATGGTGATGGACCGCAGTGGGTAGAGACTTTGAAGCAGGGAGACCAGCGGGCTACAGCATGGGCTGATGTACTTGGGTGCCAGAGGAAAGAGGAGGGCTCTGGGAGAGATGTTCTAAAGGTACACTGGACAGGCCACAGGCTGGATTGGCAAGAGATTGGCTATGGGAGGGGTGAGAGGGTTTGCCAGCCTGGGTGACTGCGAGGTTAGTGGTACTCTAGACAATAATAGGGCAGTTAAGAGAAGGGAGGATTTGGGGAGAAAGTTAATAAGTACAGTTTTGAACATTTTAAGTTTAAGATGTTTATAGCCTAGCTTCTTAAAATTCATAACTGAATGTGGGGTTATGAAATTATGATTTATTAATAGCAAATGTTTGATTATATACCTGTTTTATATACTCACATACATGGAGTCATGTAAAAATTTCTTGCACAGAGAAGGGTCACAAGTAGAAAAAGTTTAAAAAGTCCTGGTCTACAGCACATTCATTTTTAGACATCAATAGACATGTGGAGATTTGAGATTAGAAGTCAGGAGAAAGGTTAGGGCTGGATTAGCTGATTTAAGACTGGTATAGAGAAGATAAATAAGTGCAGGGGAGCTGATGAGAGCACCAGTGAAAGAGTATATAGGGAGAAGAGAAATGGGCCCAAGGCAGCCTGGTGGACACCCACAGTTAGCAAGCATGACTTGAGTGTAGTCCAACAAAGGAGAGAAGGAGCCTTCTGGTAGATAGCAAACGGCAACAAAAGTGAGGAAAGAGTATCATGAAAACCTAGTGAGAAAACAGTGATGGACGGTGTCACAGTCTGCAACGACTGAAAAAGATTGAGAAAAATTAGATAATAGATCCCTAGATACATGAGGTGTGTTAGTTCAGAGCTTGTTAGTAACTTTGGAGGCAGGTTTCAGTTGAATGAAGGTTAGGAGGCGGCTTGTTAAAGAGAATGAGAGGAGGAAGAAAGGGCAGAAGGAATCATTCAAGGGTGGGGAAACATGAGATATATCTTCAAGTGGGAAACAGAGACTGAAGTCTGGTGAGAGAGTGGGGCGATGGAGGAGGCAGCGAGCTTTAGGAGACAGGGTCGAATGGGATCATGTGTGCATGTAGAGGCCTTCACCTTGGCTTCTGGATGATGTGAGAAGAGGGACGTCACAGTGAATGGCCTCATTTTTTCAGTCAAATATGAGGCAGGATGAAAAGGTCTGGAAGAGCTGCTGTGGACAGCAGGAGAGTCAAAGTAGGATTGTTGAGCAGCAGTGGGAGCCAAGTTGAAGTCGTGTAATAAATTAGGAATGAACCTAGTCAGAATGTTTGCATGGTGGGATTTGTTTTGTGCTTTTTTGAGCTTTATTCCTCAGCGTGTTTGTGTAGGGGTAAAGGCAGCAGATGGTGGGAGTGATGAGGGTTGGCCGGGTGGGTTGGATAACCCAGTGAGAGGAACAGAGACTCTGGAGAAGAGCAAAGTGTAGAGCTGGCCTGATTGGTTCAGCAAGGGGTCAGGATAGGAAAAGGAGCTGGCAAAGGATCCAGGTGTTTGAAGGATTGGCAGTCACAGTCCCATGATGCATTTTTTTGTGTCTGTCTTCCCATGACCCTTCCAACTGTTGATTATTCATCATTCTGGGGCAGCTAGGTGGCGCAGTGGATAAAGCACCAGCCTTGAATTCAGGAGGACCCGAGTTCAAATGTGATCTCAGACACTTAACACTTCCTAGCTGTGTGACCCTGGGCAAGTCACTTAACCCCAGCCTCAGGGAAAAAGAAAAAAAGATAGCTTCTTCATCATTCTGGTCATTTGGCCAATTTGGCTTTGCATTTCTTTCATTGTTATATTTTATTATCACATGTTATTAATGATAATTATTTATATTTATCATATAAGAATTATGATTAATATATTAAATACCTTATATTTTATTATTATAATTTTGAATTTTTAAAATGGTCTTTAATTTGCCATTTTCTTGAGATTTGTTTTTATCTTATAACCCTTGTACATCTCTTCACAACTGTGAAAACTATATGACCTGCTTTTCTTTTGATTTTTTTGTGTTATGATTTTTATAATTAAGGTCACGTATCAGTTTAGAATGTATTGTGTTCCAGTGTATCAGACACTAGGGTGTTAAGACAATGATTTTAGCGTGGTAAGAAATACCTTTGCTCACAGTTTGTTTTCCACCCTGATTCCATTTCCCTAAGAAAAGTCTGTTGTTAGCCTTCTACACCCTTTGAAATGGAGAAATCTGGAAAGGATTTTTAGAGCACATGAAATATTAAGAAGTATAAGAAAAAAAAATCAAGCAGGAGATTTTTAAATAGTGTTCCATAGTGTGCTTCCTTGCTCTGACTAGCCTGACTAGTTTATTTCCTCATTCCTAGTGTCCTTTCTCAAAGCTGAGAAATGGGGACATTCATGCTTTATATTAATGTCTTTCAGACTTGGAACCTAGGACTGAGACCACAGAGTCAACTCCAAAAGAGAATGTTGCAGAAGAGTCATCCCCGGTGATGAAAGTTGAGAGACCTGCAGGGGCTGACTTTTGCTCCTCCGCTTTGGGGGCAGGTGTAGATAGTGGGAGCCAGAAAAGGAGGGAGCAAATAAAGGAAGAGAGCAAGGGAAGGCAGTTAACTAAATCTCAGAAGAGTCCTCCTGGAGCCAGAAGTGATCACTGTAGTGAATCTGGGGAAACCTTCGGTCCTTGCTTAAACCTCACCGAAGAGGACGAAGCTGATGGGAAGCCTCATCAATGTCCTGACTGCGGGCAGGCCTTCACCAAAAACTCAGGGCTGACGCGGCACCAGAGGATTCACACCGGAGAGAAGCCTTATGCGTGTGGTAGTTGTGGGAAAGCCTTCAGACAAGTCTCAGACCTGGTGAAGCACCAGAGGATTCACACTGGAGAGACCCCTTACAAGTGCAACGAGTGTGAGAAGGCCTTCATCTCGAATTCTGAATTTCATAGGCACAAGAGGACTCATAGTGGACAGAAGCCTTACAAATGCCAGGAGTGTGGGAAAGCCTTTGTTGAAAGCTCAGACTTTGTTAAGCACCAGAGGATCCATACGGGAGAGAAGCCGTATATCTGCAGGGATTGTGGGAAGGCCTTCATTGAGAGCTCTTCCCTCGTGAAGCACCAGAGGATCCACACTGGAGAGAAGCCGTACCTCTGTAAGGAGTGTGGCAAAGCCTTCACGCAGAAGTCCCACCTGGCCCTCCATCAGATCATCCATGCCGGGGAGAGGCCGTACCCCTGTAATGAGTGTGGGAGGGCCTTCTCCGAGAGCTCGGCCCTGGCGAAGCACAGGAGGATCCACAATGGTGAGAAGCCCTACCAGTGTGGCGACTGCAGGAAAGCCTTCTCACGCAAGTTCAACCTGGTCCTGCACCAGCGGATGCACACTGGAGAGAAGCCCTACGCGTGCAAGGACTGCGGGAAAGCCTTCATCGACACCTCCATCCTCGTGAAGCACCAGCGGATCCACACGGGGGAGAAGCCCTACAAGTGTGCTGAGTGCGGGAAGGCCTTCAATCAGAAGTCCCACCTGATCCTCCATCAGCGGATCCACACCGGGGAGAAGCCCCATCGGTGCGGAGAGTGCGGGAGCTCTTTCACTCAGAGATCAACCCTTGTCAAGCACCGGAGGACTCACTCTGGAGAGAAGCCCCACGGCTGTGAGGAGTGTGGGAGAGCCTTTTCCAGAAAGGGCCCCCTGATCCGCCATCAGAAGGTGCATGCTGCCTCAAAGGCCGAGAGGGAGCGGGGGAGCGCCAGGAACGCAGACCTGGCTTAGCAGGAAGTGCTAATGTAATGAGCGTGGGGAGGCTTTCCCTCAAAGGGGGCTTGATCCCTCATCAGATCACCGGATTGGAGAGGACATAGCAGTGAAATGAGTGTCAGAAAGCATTCATTCATACTTAAGCCTAATCGTGTATCAAGGCGTTCGTACTGTATAGACAGTATTTAGGGTTAGGCTCTTAATGCATCATAGAGTTTAAAGAGAAACTATAAGCTGTAACTGTTAGAGGTTTCATAAAGGAAAACACGATGGATCAGGGAGAGATTTTCACAATTCCTCATTTTCTGCTAAATGTCAACCCACTCATATAGTAGAGAAGCCTTCAGTGTAATGTGTGCTGCAAACCTTCCATAGCAGTTCAGACATTATAGAATGTCAGCTGGGAATGAATTGAAAAAAGTGTTTGAGCTCTTCAGGTGCCCAGCCCCTGGGCTAAATGCTCTCTGTGCAAACGAAGTTCCATGAGCTTCTTTAAAAGGGCTTGTGCTTTAATTCAGGAAGATACATCTAGAAGAGTTGAAGAGCAGTGAGATTAGGAAGTCCCAGAAGTCTTGTGGGTCCTTCTGCCTACCAGAAGCTTTACTCACCATCATTAGAAAGGGGAGGAGGGGTCAGAGAGGAGAGAGCAGTCTGGAGGGGAGATTGAGTTTGAAAAACTGTAGAGATTGAGTTTGGAAGAGACTAGAGTAAGGGAGCATCAGCAGAAAAGTTGGAGAAGGATTTGGGGTGATTGAGGGGAAACCGTGCTCCTGGTGGCACCAGTTCAGAGTCTTCATGCAAACTCTTGGCAGTGGAGGGAGGAAAAAGAAAGAAGTCTTATTGGTATAAATTCACAGAAATTCACAGAAATATTTGAAAGTTTTTTCATACTATATAGCTAGATTCCAGATGGTGCAATTAATGGATCTTGTGAAGTCGTTGCAGGTATTCCGAATAACACTATTTGAAGTTCTAGTTACATAAAATATGGAATTGATTCCAATAGAAGTATGAAGTCCACATCCAAATCATGAGACCACTTCATGGAATTCATTATTGGTAGTAATTTGGTCCTGGTCGTACAAACTTTCCCCAGTATCCGAGAATTCATAATTGATTAAAAAAAAAAACAAAACAAAACTAGCCACTTCAAATTTGGTCCAACTCTTGTTTATCCATTAATAATTTTCTTGTAATTCTTGATTCATTGTGTAATTCACTTTGTTTCTCAAAGGACTTCAAAACATTCACTTTTATTATAATTAATAAATTCAGTTTGGCTTCTGACATATTCTTCTTATTGATGTTGCTTGGAAAGAGGGAAATCAGTCTTAACCTTCCGTGTTCTTGGGCCCCAGAATTCTGTTTTCTGATCAAAATTGTGGAACTTTTACTTTTGTCTGATGAATCCTATTTCTGAATTTTCATCTTCACAGTTACTTTCTATCAGGAGTGTTTTCTCATAGAAAATGACTCCTTTTTAGCAGAGTTTTGGAGCAAGAGATTTAATGAGTTGGGTCTGGAGAGAGGAACATTCTAATCTTTGGGGACAGGAAGCCTCTGCAGAGGCTGGGAGCTGGGAGCTGAAATGTGGTTAATGGGGAACATCAGAACAGGAATACAGACTATAAGAAAGAGAGCAATGTGAAATCAGTCTGGAAAACTTGATAGGAGCCAGAGTGTGATAAGTTCTTATGCCAAACCAAAGAATGATTTTGTTGATCCTAAAGGGAGCCAGCGATAGACAAAAACCCTGTGACATCTTCTGTCTTAACCATCCCATCTTATAACAAGCCCCCATTACTTCACCCAAAATGCCCAAATTGTTCTTCCCCCCTTCCATTTCATCCGTGACTTTAAGCACTACATCTCAGCCATCCTCATCATGTTTCCATGGCAGCATCTTTTTTTTTTTTTTTTTAAGCATTTATTTATTTTTATAATTATAAAATTTTCTTTGGCAGTACATATGCATAGATAATTTTTTTTTTTTTTTACAACATTATCCCTTGTACTCCCTTCTGTTCCGAGTTTTTCCCCTCCTTCCTTCCACCTAAATGGCAGGCATTCCCATACATATTAAATATAGTATATCCTAGGTACAATATATATGTGCAGAACCGAATTTTGTTGTTGTTGTTGTTGCAAAGGAAGGATTGTATTCACAAGGTAAAAATAATCTGGGAAGAGAAACAAAACAAAAACAACAACAAAAAAAATCCATGGCAGCATCCTTAAGCCGGCCCCCTCTTCACTAAAAGACATCACTAGTTGTCCATCACCCTAGTCAGTAGGTTTGCCATCTGAACTCCAGAAATTTTGGTGCTGAGGGAAGGACAGAGCCCAGTCACTGAATGGAAGAATAAGTGTTAGGATTACTAGGTGAGAACTCAGGTTGTCTGGACAGTTACAAGGTGAGAACTCAGGTTGTCTGGACAGTTACAAGGTGAGAACTCAGGTTGTCTGGACAGTTACAAGGTGAGAACTCAGGTTGACTTGACAGTTCTCTGGCTCAGACCTTTGGTTTGGGCCTTTAAAGGGAGTTTACACCTTAGGAATTCTAAGAGGAGCAAGCTCATTGGTTGGAGTACTTCTTCCCAGAAACCCTTGCATTATCCCACGCCCATTCTCTGGGAGGAGGTTTCTTTTCTGTATAATCTTTTCCTCTATGAGCAGGTTTCTTGGGAGGCTTCTGGAGCCTCCAGCCAGCCTCTTGACACTGTCCAGACCTGGTGATCCTAACAAATAAGGAATCTGTTTCCTCTTTATAGCCTTGCTCTTCCTTTCCCACAGACTCTCAGGATTGGTTCCTCACCCCTGTAGGATCTTGCCTGGACTGATTTCCTGTGGAAACATTTGGGTTAAGAAACCCTTGGGCCTGAACTGGCATAGAGAGCTCCGTCCGATCTGGTTTCCAAGTTGTGCAGAAATCCAAAGGGGGACATGTTTTATGAGTTCAACCTCACAGAAATCTGGCTTGATCAGCCCTATAAAACCTGAGTATTGTAAACAACAGCAGCAGAGGCGGCAGCTCTGGCTCTAGTGGTTCATTTGTTCAGTGCTTAGAAACAACCCTTTGGGAGGGCTGGGAAGTGCCAGCCGGGGGCATAACTAGTAATGCCCTGGGGTCCTGCCGTGGGGTGGGAAGGGCACGATGAGGGTGATTGAGAATGAGAGTTATGGCAGAAGGTAAGTTGAAAAC